>NC_092751.1:104271085-104273585 GCF_047496795.1 Chiloscyllium punctatum
GTGTGTGTGTGAGAGAGAGAGATGTGTGTGTGTGTCTGTGTGTGAGAGAGAGATGGTGTGTGTGTGTGTGTGAGAGAGAGAGATGGTGTGTGTGTGTGTGTGTGTGTGAGAGGGAGATCGTGTGTGTGTGTGAGAGAGAGATGGTCTGTGTGTGTGTGTGTGTGTGAGAGAGACATTGTGTGTGTGTGTGTGTGAGAGAGAGACGGTGTGTGTGTGTGTGTGAGAGAGAGATCGTGTGTGTGTGTGTGAGAGAGATGGTCTGTGTGTGTGAGAGAGAGAGAGATGGTGTGTGTGTGTGTGTGTGTGTGTGAGAGAGAGAGAGAGAGATGGTCTGTCTGTGTGAGAGAGAGAGAGATGGTGTGCGTGTGTGTGTGTGAGAGAGAGATGGTGTGTGTGTGTGTGTGTGAGACAGAGAGAGATGGTGTGTGTGTGTTAGAGAGATCGTGTGTGTGTGTGAGTGAGAGAGATGGTGTGTGTGTGTGTGAGAGAGAGAGAGAGATGGTGTGTGTGTGAAAGAGATGGTATGTGTGTGTGTGAGACAGAGAGATTGTGTGTGTGTGTGAGAGAGAGATGGTGTGTGTGCGAGAGAGAGAGAGAGAGATGGTATGTGTGTGTGAGAGAGAGAGATGTGTGTGTGTGAGAGGGAGATGGTATGTGTGTGTGAGAGAGAGAGATGGTGTGTGTGTGTGTGAGAGAGAGAGATGGTGTGTGTGTGTGAGAGAGAGAGATGGTGTGTGTGTGTGTGAGAGAGAGCTGGTGTGTGTGTGTGAGAGAGAGAGTTGGTGTGTGTGTGTGTGAGAGAGAGAGATGGTGTGTGTGTGTGTGTGAGAGAGAGATGGTGTGTGTGCGTGTGTGTGTGAGAGAGAGAGATGGTGTGTGTGTGAGAGAGAGAGAGAGATGGTGTGTGTGTGTGAGAGAGAGATGGTGTGTGTGTGTGAGAGAGAGAGAGATGGTGTGTGTGTGTGAGAGAGAGAGAGAGATGGTGTGTGTGTGTGAGAGAGAGAGAGAGATGGTGTGTGTGTGTGAGAGAGAGAGAGAGATGGTGTGTGTGTGTGTGTCTGAGAGAGAGATGGTGTGTGTGTGTGTGTCTGAGAGAGAGATGGTGTGTGTGTGTGTGTCTGAGAGAGAGATGGTGTGTGTGTGTGTGTGTGTGTGAGAGAGAGAGATGGTGTGTGTGTGTGTGAGAGAGAGAGAGATGGTCTGTGTGTGTGTGTGTGAGAGAGACATGTGTGTGTGTGTGTGTGAGACAGAGAGACGGTGTGTGTGTGTGTGAGCGATCGTGTGTGTGTACGTGTGTGTGTGTGTCTGAGAGAGAGATGTTGTGTGTGTGTGTCTGAGAGAGAGATGGTGTGTGTGTGTGTGTCTGAGAGAGAGATGGTGTGTGTGTGTGTGTGTGTGTGTGTGTGAGAGAGAGAGATGGTGTGTGTGTGTGTGTGAGAGAGAGAGATGGTGTGTGTGTGTGTGTGAGAGAGAGAGATGGTGTGTGTGTGTGAGAGAGAGATGGTGTGTGTGTGTGAGAGAGAGATGGTGTGTGTGTGTGAGAGAGAGAGATGGTGTGTGTGTGTGAGAGAGAGAGATGGTGTGTGTGTGTGAGAGAGAGAGATGGTGTGTGTGTGTGAGAGAGAGAGATGGTGTGTGTGTGTGAGAGAGAGAGATGGTGTGTGTGTGTGTGTGAGAGAGAGAGAGATGGTGTGTGTGTGTGTGAGAGAGAGAGAGATGGTGTGTGTGTGTGAGAGAGAGAGAGATGGTGTGTGTGTGTGAGAGAGAGAGAGATGGTGTGTGTGTGTGAGAGAGAGAGAGAGAGATGGTGTGTGTGTGAGAGGGAGATGGTGTGTGTGTGAGAGAGAGAGATGGTGTGTGTGTGTGAGAGAGAGAGAGATTGTCTGTGTGTGTGTGTGTGTGTGTGTGAGAGAGAGAGATGGTGTGTGTGTGTGAGAGAGAGAGAGACGGTGTGTGTGTGTGTGAGAGAGATGGTCTGTGGGTGTGTGTGTGTGTGTGAGAGAGATGGTCTGTGTGTGTGTGTGTGTGTGAGAGAGATGGTCTGTGTGTGTGTGTGTGTGTGAGAGAGATGGTCTGTGTGTGTGTGTGTGTGTGAGAGAGATGGTCTGTGTGTGTGTGTGTGAGAGAGATGGTCTGTGTGTGTGAGAGAGAGAGAGATGGTCTGTGTGTGTGAGAGAGAGAGAGATGGTCTGTGTGTGTGAGAGAGAGAGAGATGGTCTGTGTGTGTGAGAGAGAGAGAGATGGTCTGTGTGTGTGAGAGAGAGAGAGATGGTCTGTGTGTGTGAGAGAGAGAGAGATGGTCTGTGTGTGTGAGAGAGAGAGAGATGGTCTGTGTGTGTGAGAGAGAGAGAGATGGTCTGTGTGTGTGAGAGAGAGAGAGATGGTCTGTGTGTGTGAGAGAGAGAGAGATGGTCTGTGTGTGTGAGAGAGAGAGAGATGGTCTGTGTGTGTGAGAGAGAGAGAGATGGTCTGTGTGTGTGAGAGAGAGAGAGATGGTCTG
>NC_092751.1:104278585-104281085 GCF_047496795.1 Chiloscyllium punctatum
ATGGTGTGTGTGTGTGAGAGAGAGAGATGGTGTGTGTGTGTGAGAGAGAGAGATGGTGTGTGTGTGAGAGAGAGAGAGAGATGGTGTGTGTGTGAGAGAGAGAGATGGTGTGTGTGTGTGAGAGAGAGAGATGGTGTGTGTGTGTGAGAGAGAGAGATGGTGTGTGTGTGTGAGAGAGAGAGATGGTGTGTGTGTGTGAGAGAGAGAGATGGTGTGTGTGTGTGAGAGAGAGAGATGGTGTGTGTGTGTGAGAGAGAGAGAGATGGTGTGTGTGTGTGAGAGAGAGAGAGATGGTGTGTGTGTGTGAGAGAGAGAGATGGTGTGTGTGTGTGAGAGAGAGAGATGGTGTGTGTGTGTGAGAGAGAGAGATGGTGTGTGTGTGTGAGAGAGAGAGATGGTGTGTGTGTGTGAGAGAGAGAGATGGTGTGTGTGTGTGAGAGAGAGATGGTGTGTGTGTGTGAGAGAGAGAGAGATGGTCTGTGTGTGTGTGTGTGAGAGAGATGGTCTGTGTGTGTGTGTGTGAGAGAGAGAGATGGTCTGTGTGTGTGAGAGAGAGAGAGATGGCCTGTGTGTGTGAGAGAGACGTGTGTGTGTGTGTGAGAGAGATGGTCTGTGTGTGTGTGTGTGTGTGAGAGAGAGAGATGGTGTGTGTGTGTGAGGGAGAGAGATGGTGTGTGTGTGTGAGGGAGAGAGATGGTGTGTGTGTGTGAGAGAGAGAGATGGTGTGTGTGTGAGAGAGAGAGATGGTGTGTGTGAGAGAGAGAGAGATGGTGTGTGTGTGTGAGAGAGAGAGATGGTGTGTGTGTGTGAGAGAGAGAGAGATGGTGTGTGTGTGTGAGAGAGAGAGAGATGGTCTGTGTGTGTGAGAGAGAGAGAGATGGTCTGTGTGTGTGTGAGAGAGAGAGAGATGGTGTGTGTGTGTGAGAGAGAGAGAGATGGTGTGTGTGTGTGAGAGAGAGAGAGATGGTGTGTGTGTGTGTGTGTGTGAGAGAGAGAGAGATGGTGTGTGTGTGTGTGTGTGTGAGAGAGAGAGATGGTGTGTGTGTGTGTGAGAGAGATGGTGTGTGTGTGTGAGAGAGAGAGATGGTGTGTGTGTGTGTGTGCGTGTGTGCATGAGAGAGAGAGAGAGAGATCGTGTGTGTGTGTGAGAGAGAGAGAGAGATGGTGTGTGTGTGTGAGAGAGAGATGGTGTGTGTGTGTGAGAGAGAGATGGTGTGTGTGTGTGAGAGAGAGATGGTGTGTGTGTGTGAGAGAGAGATGGTGTGTGTGTGTGAGAGAGAGAGAGATGGTGTGTGTCTGTGAGAGAGAGAGACGGTGTGTGTGTGTGTGTGAGAGAGATGGTCTGTGTGTGTGAGAGAGAGAGATGGTGTGTGTGTGTGTGTGTGTGTGTGTGTGTGAGAGAGAGAGAGATGGTGTGTGTGTGTGTGTGAGAGAGAGAGTTGGTGTGTGTGTGTGTGAGAGAGAGAGATGGTGTGTGTGTGTGTGAGAGAGAGAGATGGTGTGTGTGTGTGTGTGAGAGAGAGAGATGGTGTGTGTGTGTGTGTGAGAGAGAGAGTTGGTGTGTGTGTGTGTGAGAGAGAGAGATGGTGTGTGTGTGTGTGAGAGAGAGAGATGGTGTGTGTGTGTGTGAGAGAGAGAGATGGTGTGTGTGTGTGAGAGAGAGATGGTGTGTGTGTGTGAGAGAGAGAGAGATGGTGTGTGTGTGAGAGAGAGAGACGGTGTGTGTGTGTGTGTGTGTGAGAGAGAGAGATGGTGTTTGTGTGTGTGTGTGTGTGTGTGAGAGAGAGAGAGATGGTCTGTGTGTGTGAGAGAGAGAGAGATGGTGTGTGTGTGTGAGAGAGAGAGAGATGGTGTGTGTGTGTGTGAGAGAGAGAGATGGTGTGTGTGTGTGTGAGAGAGAGATCGTGGGTGTGTGTGTGTGAGAGAGATGGTCTGTGTGTGAGAGAGAGAGAGAGATGGTGTGCGTGTGTGTGTGAGAGAGAGAGATGGTGTGTGTGTGTGAGAGAGATCGTGTGTGTGTGTGAGAGAGAGAGAGAGAGAGAGATGGTGTGTGTGTGAAAGAGATGGTATGTGTGTGTGAGAGAGAGAGATGTGTGTGTATGAGAGGGAGATGGTATGTGTGTGTGAGAGAGAGAGATGGTGTGTGTGTGTGTGAGAGAGAGAGATGGTGTGTGTGTGTGAGAGAGAGAGAGAGATGGTGTGTGTGTGTGAGAGAGAGAGAGAGATGGTGTGTGTGTGTGTGTGAGAGAGAGAGTTGGTGTGTGTGTGTGTGAGAGAGAGAGAGATGGTGTGTGTGTGTGTGAGAGAGAGAGATGGTGTGTGTGTGTGAGAGAGAAATGGTGTGTGTGTGTGTGTGAGAAAGAGATGGTGTGTGTGTGTGTGTGAGAGAGAGATGGTGTGTGTGTGTGTGAGAGAGAGATGGTGTGTGTGTGTGAGAGAGAGAGATGGTGTGTGTGTGTGTGTGAGAGAGAGAGATGGTGTGTGTGTGTGAGAGAGACAG
>NC_092751.1:104288585-104290050 GCF_047496795.1 Chiloscyllium punctatum
TGTGTGAGAGAGAGAGATGGTGTGTGTGTGTGTGTGTGAGAGAGAGAGATGGTGTGTGTGTGTGAGAGAGACAGAGAGATGGTGTGTGTGTGTGTGTGAGAGAGAGAGAGAGATGGTGTGTGTGTGAGAGAGAGAGAGAGATGGTGTGTGTGTGAGAGAGAGAGAGATGGTGTGTGTGTGAGAGAGAGAGAGAGATGGTGTGTGTGTGAGAGAGAGAGAGAGAGATGGTGTGTGTGTGTGTGTGAGAGAGAGAGAGATGGTGTGTGTGTGTGAGAGAGAGAGAGAGATGGTATGTGTGTGTGTGTGAGAGAGAGATGGTGTGTGTGTGTGTGAGAGAGATCGTGTGTGTGTGTGTGTACGTGTGTGTGTGTGACAGAGATTGTGTGTGTGTGTCTGAGAGAGAGATGTTGTGTGTGTGTGTGTGTCTGAGAGAGAGATGGTGTGTGTGTGTGTGTCTGAGAGAGAGATGGTGTGTGTGTGTGTGTGTGTGTGTGAGAGAGAGATGGTGTGTGTGTGAGAGAGAGAGAGATGGTGTGTGTGTGTGTGAGACAGAGAGACGGTGTGTGTGTGTGTGTGTGTGAGCGATCGTGTGTGTGTACGTGTGTGTGTGTGACAGAGATTGTGTGTGTGTGTCTGAGAGAGAGATGTGTGTGTGTGTCTGAGAGAGAGATGGTGTGTGTGTGTGTGTGTCTGAGAGAGAGATGGTGTGTGTGTGTGTGTGTGTGTGTGTGTGTGAGAGAGATGGTCTGTGTGTGTGTGTGTGAGAGAGATGGTGTGTGTGTGTGTGTGTGAGAGAGAGAGATGGTGTGTGTGTGAGAGAGAGAGATGGTGTGTGTGTGTGAGAGAGAGAGATGGTGTGTGTGTGAGAGAGAGAGATGGTGTGTGTGTGTGTGAGAGAGAGAGATGGTGTGTGTGTGTGAGAGAGAGAGATGGTGTGTGTGTGTGAGAGAGAGAGAGATGGTGTGTGTGTGTGAGAGAGAGAGATGGTGTGTGTGTGTGAGAGAGAGAGATGGTGTGTGTGTGTGAGAGAGAGAGATGGTGTGTGTGTGTGTGAGAGAGAGAGATGGTGTGTGTGTGAGAGAGAGAGATGGTGTGTGTGTGTGAGAGAGAGAGATGGTGTGTGTGTGTGAGAGAGAGGGATGGTGTGTGTGTGTGAGAGAGAGGGATGGTGTGTGTGTGTGAGAGAGAGAGATGGTGTGTGTGTGTGAGAGAGAGAGATGGTGTGTGTGTGTGAGAGAGAGAGAAATGGTGTGTGTGTGTGTGAGAGAGAGAGAGAAATGGTGTGTGTGTGTGAGAGAGAGAGAGAGATGGTGTGTGTGTGTGTGAGAGAGAGAGAGATGGTGTGTGTGTGTGTGAGAGAGAGAGAGATGGTGTGTGTGTGTGAGAGAGAGAGAGAGATGGTGTGTGTGTGTGAGAGAGAGAGAGAGATGGTGTGTGTGTGTGAGAGAGAGAGAGAGATGGTGTG